>NC_135323.1:621046-627449 GCF_048772815.1 Callospermophilus lateralis | reverse complement strand
GCTGGGTTCTTCTCCACCAGGTGCGGGGTGTCCTCTGGATGGTCCGAGGATGGCGGACGCTCCTTCTCATCTTGCAAAGCCAACTGCAGTGATTCCCCAGAGGCCTTTGGTGGGGACTAGGGTGGCACTGCTGACCCCTCCTGTCCTGGGGCTTCAGCCTCCTGGGCTGCGCAGCTCCTGGTCCCTCCAGCTCTCCAGCCTGCAGACGGCCACCGTGGACTGCCCAGCTTCTGGTCACAGGAGCCAGCCTCATAGATCCCCCTTTTGTAGTTAGACTTCCTGTCGATTCTGTTCCTTTAGAGAATCCTGACTGGTACAGAAGCAGGTGGCTGAGGCTGGCCTGGAACTTCGATCCTCTTGCCTCACCACCCGAGTTCCTGGGGTCACAGATCCGCTCCACCGCTGAGCCACGACCCCAGCCCACCCGTGCGCTTCTCAGTCCTCGGCATCTCTTAATCCAATCAGGTCGACAATTCGAATTGACCATCACCTCAAATAAGAAGCAAAGCAGACTGGGATGCAGCTCAGCGGCAGAGCACCCCGGGTTCAGTTCCCAGTAAGTATTCAACAGCCCCCAGAGTGTCTGCGACCTCCCGGTGGGTCCTGCGATCCCGAGGGCTGACTCCTGTCTTGGGGCTGCAGATCACCCTCCCTGGCCCAGGTCTATCGAGAGAAGCAACCTGCTGCACCAGACTGCGGACCACAGCCTTAGGAAGCTCTGGGCCCGAGGGGCACGTTGCCTTTGGTCAGAAGTTCATGCCCAGGGTCTCTGGGACCCCAGAAACGGGGCTCGGAGAGGTAAGTGGCTCCGCCGAAGAGACAGGGAGGCTCAGGCCAGCCCTCCACCCTCGCCAGGGATTCTGACCCTGAGAACCTCCCCTGGCCAGGTATTCTTTTATCTATTTTTTCACTTTTCTTTTCTTTTCTTCCCCCGCCCCCCCCCCCCAGGCTGGCGTTCTCGCCGCAGGTAGCCAGCCCTCGGATGAACAGATGGTGAGTGGGGAGCTTTCCACCTGTGACTTGTCACAAAGCTCTTCCCGGTGGCCTCCCCCTGCTGGTGAAGGGTGGTACTGCAACCCAGCTCTACTAGGCAAAGAGAGGCCAGGGATGGCCACTGTGGGAGCCGGGGACATTCCCAGGGGAGCTGAACCAGGAGGCAGGGTCACGTGCTGTTGGTCAAGCCTGCAGCTTCAGAGTCAGGGGAGCGGAATTCTCACGCTGGCCCCACCACTCAGTCAGGGTCCGGCCTGGCAGACAGAGGGAAGTGTCCCTACACCCCCCTGAGCTCGCAGGAAAAGAGGCAGAGCCGGGGTGACCAGAGCTCAGAAGCGCGGGTCACCCTGCAAATGCAGACGGGCGGGGGTGGGGGGCACGGGGCGAGGGTCTGTGCCGCAGAAGCTGTGGCGGTGAGAAGAGGGGACGCTCTGCTTTCTCCTTCCTACCAAGCCTCCCGTCCATGGCTGACCCCGGAAGCTGGTGGGCAAGGAAGCCTGAGAAATGTCATCCTCCCAACGGGGTTGACCCAGGGACAGGTCTAAAGCAAATAGGCAGAGGCTGGACAGGATCTCACCCTGAACGCGACCTGAGCAACAGACTTGAGCCCCGGGCTTTCTGTCCGAGCCTCGGTTTCTTGCTCTGCAAAATGGGGACAATATTCCACCTCAGGGGGTCACAGTGAAGGTCAAGAGAAGTGACCCAGGACAGCTGCTGGCCCAGAGCCTGGTCATGCCCACTGCAGGCTGGGGCTGTTGGTAGGACTGCGGCCCTGGGGAATGGTTCCCAGGAGCCCCCCAGGTCTTAGTCCGGGAAGAAGGGAGGCATTCGCCTGCCGTGGGCAACGTCCCCCTCCTTGCCACGCAGTCTGGGGTACAGGGTCCCCGCTGGCCTGCTCTCTGAAGGCCAGGGTGTGCAGGGGCCACACGTGTGGGTGGACGTGCGGAGCCCAGGGCTGCAGAGCGCCCTCTGAAACCCCCACCCGGGGTCTGGCAGGGTCAGGGCAGGTGGGCCATGGGCTGCACTAGGCTCTTCAGCCTGAGACCGAGGGGCTTTGTTGCTGCTCGGTGACCCCAGCCCCTGAGGGGCCTGCTCCGTGCCTCGGTCCCCACCTCAGCAAAATGGGGGTGATAATGAGGGCTCCCGGGATGGTGGTGGGGATTCTAGGGATGAGGACGTATAAAGCTGGAAACTTCTGGAAGGGCTAGCTGCTGTCATTATGGACTCATGGTCTTGGAGTTCACTTTGACATAGTCGTCTGTCTGCTTTGGAGCAGGTGCAGATTTTTATCTTGCTACTTTTTCTTGTCATTGGGTTTATTTGATCCAAAGAAATGATGATGCCTGGTGGGATTGGTGCCCTCCTGGGACCTAGGACTCGGGAGGCTGAGGCAGGAGGACCACAGGTTAAAGGCCAGCCTCAGCAACTTAGCAAGAATCTGTCTCAAAAATCTCAAAATGTAAGAACTGGAGACATAGCTCCATGATAGGGCATCCCTGGGTTCGATTCCCAGTGGGGGGGGGAGAGAGAGAGAGAGAGAAGGAGGAGGAGGAGGGGGAGGAGGACAGGGAGGAGGGGAGGAGGGGGAGGGGGAGGAAGACAGGGAGGAGGAGGGGAGGGGAGGAGGAAGGGGAGGAGGAAGGGGAGGGGAGGAGGGGGAGGAGGAGGAGGGGGAGGAGGAGGGGGAGGAGGAGGGGGAGGAGGACGGGGAGGAGAGGAGGGGGAGGAGGAGGGGGAGGAGGAGGAGGAGGGGGAGGGGGGAGGAGGAGGGGGAGGAGGGGGAGGAGGGGGAGGGGGAGGAAGACAGGGAGGAGGAGGGGAGGGGAGGAGGACCGGGAGGAGGAAGGGGAGGGGAGGAGGGGGAGGAGGAGGGGGAGGAGGAGGGGGAGGAGAGGAGGGGGAGGAGGGGGAGGAGGAGGAGGAGGAGGAGGGGGAGGGGGAGGAGGACGGGGAGGAGGAGGGGGAGGAGGGGGAGGGGGAGGAGGACAGGGAGGAGGAGGGGAGGGGAGGAGGACGGGGAGGAGGAAGGGGAGGGGAGGAGGGGGAGGAGGAGGAGGGGGAGGAGGAGGGGGAGGAGGGGGAGGAGGAGGGGGAGGAGGGGGAGGAGGGGGAGGAGGAGGAGGAGGAGGACGAGGAGGAGGGGGAGGAGGAGGGGAGGAGGAGGGGGAGGAGGACGGAGAGGAGGATGGGGAGGAGGGGGAGGAGGGGGAGGAGGAGGGGAAGAAGGAGGGGAGGACTGACAGCCTTCAGCAGGACCAGGACGGGCAGGACTCCCTAAGGGAGTGTCCAGTCCTCGTGCAGGACACAGAGCCCCGGGCTCCTCCAGCCTGTGGGGGAGTGGACGTCGTTCAGACCCCTGGGAAGGGCAGGAGCCCCTGCAGCTGGCCACACGCCACCTGTGGGCCTGCAGTGCCCCCCTGGGCAGCCCGGCTGGAGAAGGCAGCGCTGCCCCCACTGGCCGTCGTCACTGCGCTCCCACACAAGAGCCCCGGAGGGAGACGCCCAGTGTCCACAAGTTGGATAAGGAATGAAGAAGAGGCGCGGGAGCCCCGCAGTGCAGTGCCCCATGACCGCGAGGAAGAGTTGAGCCCGTGGCACAGGGAGGCTCAGGAAATGGCAGGAGTCCAAGGCCTCGGCATGTCTGATTCCTCTCCTCGGAAACGCCACCCGCCACCCGCCACCCGCGGCTGCCTCTGGCCAAGGAGTGGAGCAGGGTGACTGAGGGAACCTTCTGGTACTAGAAGTGTCCCATGTCCCCCTCCGGATGGTGAATCCCTGGGTGTACACCCAAAATTTATGGAGTGGGCTGGTTGCCATGGCGCACGCCTGTGATCCCAGTGGCTCAGGAGGCTGAGGCAGGAGGATGGAAGATCAAGGCCAGCCTCAGCAACTTAGGGAGGCCCTGAGCCACTTGGCAAGACCCTGCCTTAAAATAAAAGGCAAAAAGGGCTGGGGGTGTGGCTCAGCGGTCAAGCTCCCCGGGGTCCCACCCCTGGTGCCAAAGCTCATGGAGGGACCTTCAGATGGCCCCATGGTGCATGCGCCTTACCTCCACGCACCTTCTGAAATCTTTTTTGCAAAGTGACCAGAGGATTGTGGGAAGAGCAGGAGTGACGTACTTCCACGTCACCGAGAGGCTCGGAACTGCACCAAAGCGGTTCGCGGAAGCCAGACTCCAACGGTGACGCAGCCTGAGACCCTTATGAGAAAGGCCCAGGCAGCTCTGTGGAGGCCAGGGCAGGCGGGGTCTCCCCGTCCTGCAGGGGCTGGGAGTGTCGGTGACAGGTGTCTGGGTGAGGAAACCGGCTGGAACTAGGGCGGAGATGGCCCTGCCAAGTGCCACGAACCCTACACTGTAAAGTGATGCCTTCGGGGTCATCCTGTGTATTTTGCCATGTTTTTTTAAGAGCCGTAATGGAGGCTGGGGAGAGGCTGGGTGTCGGCTGTGCGAGGCCCTGGCCTCCATTGCAGCAGCTGATGGCAAAATCCCGGCGGCACTGGCCACTCGCGCCCGTCTGCCCCGTCCGCAGTGGAACCCCAGGTCCAGAGGCGGCTCCGCGGGGCTGGGCCCTTGGCCCCCGGCTCGCTGAGGAGCCTTGGCCACTGTGGCAAGAAGGTTCCTGGAAAGCAGGCCGGCCGGGTTCCTCGTAGAGATCAGAGGAGCCACCACAAGATCCCGTCAGGGCCAGGTCCCCACCCTGGATGCCGGTGACACTTCCCCTGGGGGAGGGGCGGGGACACGGAGGCCTGAACACCGTGTACTCGGCAGGCTGGGGACCCGGCTGCGATTTCCTGTCCCTGCCCCTCCCGCCTGCGAGCTGCTGGCTGCCCCGGCCCCACAGCGGCCGGCTCCAAGGTGGGGGGCACCTTGGGGCCATCTGTGCTGAAAGAGGGTCCCAGTCCATGAGTGGCTCCGTGCCGGCCGTCCCACTGAACAAAGTGATCAGAACCTGAGACACAGGACAGAGAAGGAAGGTCCCCTCTCGAAGCAGCCGCTCCTTCCCCTCCCCCTCCTCCCTCCATCCCACACACATTGATTGAGCACCTGCTGTGTGCCAGCCCCCCAGGCCCTGGAGACATGCCAGTGAACCAGAAAAGTCCCCGCCTGGCTCCGGCTCCGGGAGGGACTTTCCCTGGGTGCGTGCAGATGAGGGGCACCGGAAGCCCAGACGCTCCCAGGACACTTTCCCTGAGCCGCTCCACGCGCTCCACCTGTCCCACCCAGCGAACCCTCAAGACGCCCCGTGAACTGGGTGACGTTGTTCCCAAACTGAGGCCCAGAGAGGGCGATTGACCGGCCCGAGGTCCCACAGCCAGCAAGCAGCAGCCTGGCTCCGAGGCTTGTGTGTAGAACCAGGCCCGAGCCGTGCTGCAGCGGTGACGGTGGTAGCCAGGTCAGGGACCCTGAGGAGCAGGCTCTCCGTGGGCAGGCCCCGCAGGGTCTTTGCAGGTCCAGGCAGTGGAGCCGTTGCCCCAGGTCAGGTGACATTGAATCCAAAGCGGAACCCTGCCCCAGCAGCCCTTCCCGGCCGTCCCCACAGTTGGGGGCGCCTGCCCGGCCATCTCCCTGGGGGTGGGCGCCCTTCCTCGCAGCCTTCTGGGGCCACTGGTTTCTCTTTCTGTCCCCGACTCCGTCACCCGCAGCTATTCTGGGCCTTTCACTTTCTGCTCTGCCTCTTCCTGCCCCGCGGTTCCCGCCACCCCCCCACGGAGACCTCCTCCCAGCTGCCAGCCCTCTGTCCAGGCCCTCTGTCCAGGCCCCTCTGTCCAGACCCTCTGTCCAGACCCTCTGTCCAGAATCTCTATCCAGGCCCCTATGTCCAGACCCTCTGTCCAGACCCTCTGTCCAGGCCCTCTGTCCAGACCCTCTGTCCAGACCCTCTGTCCAGGCCCTCTGTCCAGCCCCTCTGTCCAGCCCCTCTGTCCAGCCCCTCTGTCCAGCCCCTCTGTCCAGCTCCTCTGTCCCAGCTCCTCTGTCCAGGCTCTCTGTCCAGTCCCTCTGTCCAGTCCCTATGTCCAGCCCCTCTGTCCAGCCCCTCTGTCCAGGCTTGCTCTCTCCTTGGTGCGTCCAGTCAGCTGGTGGGCGGGCAGGGCTGGCCGGCCCGGGGGCCTGGGCTGGAAGGCTTTGTCTGGGCTCCACGTGGCCCTCGCCACCCGGAGCCCAGGGGAGCAGGTGGAGGACACGGGCCACTCAGGGCCTGGGACAGGCTCCTGGCCACACCCCGCACGGCGCCTGCTCTTGGCCACAGTGGCCACCCTCGGGCTGGGGACGTAGTCTCCACGGCTTGACGAGAGAAGTCGCGGTCACCCTGCCACCTGGGCGGAGGGCCGGGCTGTCGCCCGACACCATTCCACGCAAGGAAGGTCCGTCCCTGGTGGTGACACTCCAGCAGTGACAGCGGCCTGCGTC